>NW_027491817.1:752500-760000 GCF_021521415.1 Bidens hawaiensis
TGATTGGTCTGTGCAGATATGTGCCTTTTTTCTATTTATTTATCTGCCACGTTTGAATTCACAACCAAATGTGTCTTTGTTCTAACCATCACGTAAGCCCATACGGAGGATAGGCTGGTTCGCTTAAAGAAAATCTTTTCTATGATCAGATACGAATCATGTCATACATGAGCAGGCTCTGTAAGATCTAGTTCACTTAAATTCAGATTATTTAATAGTATAGTATAAAATGCATTCATTTCCTCTGCATTGGCGCAATCTATGATACTATCGGAGTAAAAAAGGGGTATAAAGAAGAACAGAGACTGGGCTGTATTAGTAACAAGTAAATCCTTTGTGTGTTTGTAAAAGGTCTCTAAAAATTTTGGGGATAAACACCAATCCTAAGGTCTGAGACGACCCAAAAAGCAATTGATCAGATCACGATCTAGTTTATAAGCCTACTTGGGTATTGAGTATTTATTTGTAAGAACTTCATTTTTTGCACTTGATAGTTTCAACTCCAGAAAAAAGAATCCAGTCAAATTTTTATTTTACTTACATAAAAGCATCCATATATCGTATATACGGGTGTCTAGATAACATTTATATGGATTCAGTTAGTTCTTTTTATTCTTGCTCGAGCCGGATGATGAAAAATGATCATGTCCGGTTCCTCCGGGGATGGATCTATAAGAATTCACCTATCCCAATAACAAAAAACCTGACTTGAATGATCCTGTATTAAGAGCTAAATTGGCTAAAGGTATGGGTCATAATTATTACGGGAGCCCGCATGGCCCAACGATCTTTTATATATTTTTCCGGTAGTAATTCTAGGTACTATTGCATGTAACGTAGGATTAGCGGTTCTAGAACCATCAATGATTGGTGAACCGGCAGATCCGTTTGCAACTCCTTTGGAAATATTACCCGAATGGTATTTCTTTCCCGTATTTCAAATACTTCGTACAGTACCCAATAAATTATTGGGTGTTCTGTTAATGGTATCAGTACCCGCGGGATTATTAACAGTACCCTTTTTAGAGAATGTTAATAAATTCCAAAATCCATTTCGTCGTCCAGTAGCGACAACCGTATTTTTGATTGGTACTGCAGTGGCCCTTTGGTTGGGTATTGGTGCAACATTACCTATTGATAAATCCCTAACTTTAGGTCTTTTTTAAATTGATTCAATTGTGAAATAAAATATCACGACGTATGTATCTAGGGAACAGTCGCTTCAAAGTGAATTCTCCCTAGATACATCTATTCAATTAAATTATGAATCTATGTTGATTCCGAATATATTAATTGTCCTAAAGATTCAAAACCTATTTTCGTTTCGGCCCTTTTCTAAATTATAAAAAAAAGATGAAAAAAATCCAATGGGTTTAAAACTGATTTTTCGGTAAATCAATTACGAAATTTTTTTCTAGAATCCCTAAAATTTGTTTGACATCTTCTATGCGAAAATGTTCCATTTTCATAAGATCTTCTTGACTGTTATTCAAAAGGTCCAATAATGTATATATCTTGGACCTTTTGAGGCAATTATAGATTTTGGGAGGCAATTCTGATTGGTCAATAAAAATCGATTTCAACGCCATTTTTTTTTCTTTTTTGTTAGTTTAGCCAATTTATCATAAAAGGTAAAAGGGGGTAAAGGAACTATGTGTTGATTGTCCTCTAAATTGAAATTTTCTTCTTTGGTATGTAAAAAGGGAATCAATAAATCAATCAAATTCCGGGAGGCTTCGTGAAGTGCTTCTTTAGGAGTTAAACTTCCATTTGTCCATATTTCGAGAAATAGTATCTCTTTGTTACCATTTTCATAAGAATGAATACTATGATTCGCATTTCGAACAGGCATGAATACAGGATCTATAGGATAACTTCCATCTTGAAAGGTATTTGGCGCTTTTATAAGATATCCGCGATTCTTCTCTATTTGTAATCCAATAACCAACTCAATGGGTTCCGTTAAGCTAGCTATATGCTGTGTATTATCGACAATTTCTACATAAGGCGGTAAGATGATATCTTGAGCAGTTACATATCCAGGGCCCCTGACACAAATAGACGCCTCACAAGTTCCATAGAGATTACTTCTCAATACGATTTCTTTCAAATTCATTAAAATTTCATGTACTGATTCTTGAATACCCATTATGGTAGAATATTCGTGTGAGATTTTCTCAGATTTTGCGCGTGTGATACATGTTCCTTCGATTTCTCCAAGCAAAGCTCTTCGCATCGCAATGCCTATTGTGTCTGCTTGACCTTTCATAAGTGGAGACAGATAAAGCGCCCATATAAAAGACGCTTACTGTCTGCTGCTGATTCAACACACTTCCACTGTAGTGTCCGAGTAGATACTGTTATTTTCTCTCGAACCATAATAATATTATTTGATCTGATCATTGAATCATTTATTTCTCTTGTTTCTCTTGCTATTGAAATCTCTTCAATTTTTTTCTACACACGTCTTTTTTTCGGGGGTCTACAGCCATTATGTGGCATAGGGGTTACATCCCGTACGAAAGTTAATAGTATACCACTTCTGCGAATAGCTCGTAATGCTGCGTCTCTTCCGAGACCGGGACCTTTAATCATGACTTCTGCTCGTTGCATACCTTGATCTACTACTGCACGAATAGCATTTGCCGCTGCGGTTTGAGCAGCAAACGGCGTCCCTCTTCTTGTACCTTTGAAGCCACAAGTACCAGCAGAGGACCAAGAAACCACTCGCCCTCGTACATCTGTAACAGTCACAATGGTATTATTGAAACTTGCTTGAATATGAATAACCCCCTTTGGTATTTTACGTATACTCTTACGTGAACTAGTACGTCCACGTGAACTCTTTTTCTGTATAGCTTTTGCCATATTTTATCATCTCATAAATTTGAGTCAGAGATATATGGATATATCCATTTCATGTAAAAAAGATCCCCCTTCTTATTTGTATATTGGGTCTTTAACGAGTCTTATTATCCTTGTCTTTGTTTATGTCTTGGGTTGGAACAAATTACTATAATTCGTCCCCGACGACGGATTAGTCGACATTTTTCACAAATTTTACGAACAGAAGCTCTTATTTTCATATTTGCCACTCCTTACTTTAATTTTGAATCCATTTCTTGGAAGAAAATAAGTTTCTTGAATTTTCGATTTCAAATCGTATTTCCGCGAAAGAAATAGTGAAAACACCTAATCTTTCGAATCTTTGTTGCGGAGTCGATAAATTATACGACCTCTGGTTGAATCATAACGACTTACTTCAATTTTGACTCTATCTCCTGGCAATATTCTTATAAAACTACGTCGGATCTTTCCTGAAACATAACCTAGAATCATATCTTCATTATCTAAACGAACCCGGAACATGCCGTTGGGAAGCGATTCAGTAATTAAACCTTCATGAATCCATTTTTGTTCTTTCATTCCAGGTAAAACCTCCTTGAAGTATCAACTAGTGGAGGAAGAACCCTATTAGACAACCCACCCCTTATCTTTTCTTTTTCACAAAAAAGAAGTTTCCTATTCAATTCGGATATTAGAAAGATTACCATATATAACACAAAATTTCTCCGCCTATTCTTTCTAGTCGAGCCTCTCGGTCTGTCATTATACCCCGAGAGGTAGAAAGAATTACAACTCCCATCCCGCCTAAAATTCTAGGAATTCTTTGATAGTTAGAATAGATTCGGAGACCCGGCCGACTTATCCGTTTTAAATTTAAAAGATTTCGATAAGTACTTTTCCTATTCCTTCTATGTCGTAGGGTTAAAACCAAAAAATATTTGTTGTTTTCTCGATGTTTTCTCACGTTTTCGATAAAACCCTCTCGTAAAAGTATTTTAACAATACTTTGGCTGATATTAGTAGATGCTACTCGAACCAGGCTTTTTCTATACATATCGGCATTTCGTATAGAGGTTATTATGTCAGCAATAGTATCACTACCCATGATTAATTAAAATGATTGGTGCCTCCAAATTTGGATATAATCAACATGCTTTTTTACGTATTTTTTTTTTATTTTACGTATTTTTTTTTTAGAAATTATGAATATTCATTTTGAAAGGTATATACGTGAGACAAAATCTACTAAATGAATCTTAATCTATTATTTTAAATACCCTACTATAACCTATAACCATATCGTGGTCTCGTTTTATAATACCTCGGGAGCTAATGAAACTATTTTAGTAAAATTGAACTGTCTCAATTCTCGGGCAATCGCACCAAAAACTCGAGTTCCTTTTGGATTTCCTTCTTGATCAATCACAACTGCAGCATTGTCATCATATCGTATTATCATACCGTTGTCACGTTTAAGTTCTTTACAAGTACGTACAATTACAGCTCTGACCACTTCTGATCTTTCTAGAGGCATGTTTGGAACTGCGTCTTTGATCACAGCAACAATAACGTCACCAATATGAGCATATCGACGATTGCTAGCTCCTATGATTCGAATACACATCAATTCTCGAGCCCCGCTGTTATCTGCTACATTCAAATGGGTCTGAGGTTGAATCATATCATTTTATTTTATTTATTTTTTTTTTTGATCTGTTTTTTACAATACAAAGTTCGAAGAAAAAAAGAAATATTATTTGTTCAAAAAAAGAAACCTGCACCCGCTATTTTTAAGGCCTATTTCTTTTTTATCCCGAAATAATGAATTGAGCTCGTATAGGCATTTTAGACGCTGCTATTGAAATAGCCCTTCTGGCTATATTTTCTGTTACTCCACCCATTTCATAAAGGATTCGACCTGGTTTAACAACAGCTACCCAATATTCGGGAGAGCCTTTACCTGAACCCATACGTGTTTCAGCGGGCCTTACTGTAACTGGTTTATCTGGAAATATACGGACCCATATTTTTCCACCGCGACGTGCATTTCGTGTCATTGCTCGTCGACCCGCTTCTATTTGTCTAGATGTGATCCAAGCGGGTTCAAGTGCCTGAAGAGCGTATTTACCAAAACAAATAGTATTACCTCGATAAGACATTCCCTTCATTCTTCCTCTATGTTGTTTACGGAATCTGGTTCTTTTGGGGTTATAGTTGATGGTTTTTTTTGAATTCCATCTCTACTACAGAACCGGACGTGAGAGTTTCTTCTCATCCAGCTCCTCGCGAATAAATCAATTCAAATTCAAGATTTTGAATTCAATTCAGATAGAAAATAATTTGAATTAACTTTAATAATTAATTATACTGAATCATGGATTTCATTTAATCTAGATTAAATATATTATTAATTTGTATATCTTGTTTTTATCGATAACTAAATATAAATATATTAAATAACTATTTTTTCTTATATTTATCTATTTTTTATTTATCTATTTTAGAATGTTTTATAATGTTAAAAGAATGTTTTATAATGTTAAAACAAATCTTTCTTTTGTTTTACTCTTTATCGTATTGGATTGACCCAATTTTAGCAATCCAAGAAAATAAAGTTTTCGCGGGCGAATATTTACTCTTTCAATTTCTATTTCAGTTCTCTCATTAGTTCATAATTTTTCCGAATAGATGAATTGGTCTCTGGCCGGTTCCGCCATCCCGATCAATGAATCATTCGAATTCTTTTTCACTAAAATCTTTTGAATTCACAGGTTCCATCGTTCCCATCGCTTCTTAATTAATGGTTAGGTCTGAATTCTACAACGGAGCTATTAGTTTTTGAGTCAATATTCTTAGTCTTTATTGGCTCGAAGCTCTTTATTTTTTGTTCGATGAGCAAGATCCATTTAATGATGAATCCGTATTGATGCTTTATTACGCAGATTTTTTCTGAGATGACTCATAGACCTTACATATTGGAATTCTATATCTATATCATCAATATTCTTTATTCTTTTTCTTTCTTTCTCTCATCCTTCCATTTATCCATACCCTTTCTTTTTGATTTCGATTGACAACTTAGAAATTTTTTAATAAAAAAGATTTCAGTTGCTACAACAATATGACCAATATATCATATCTTGACTGGTTCTTTGGATCCAGATAATACGAACTGATGAGTTGGTTATTACTTCTATAGTTATTTGTTTATACTATGAGGCTGGTTTTTATACTAACCCTCAAAAAACCAACGAGTCACACACTAAGCATAGCAATTTTATCAAAAGATTCATTGAATTTTTATTAAACTCTATAGAATTATAATTGTTCGTTTTTTTTATTGAACATAAAAAAAAGAATAAACGAATTTATCATTTTTTGTTCCATCGCTGGATAGAATGCAAAGGGAAATAAAGGTTTATTATCCACCTTCTATAAATATCCAAATTTTTATGCCTAATACCCCATAGATTGTTCGAACTGTATATGAACAATAATCAATTTTAGCTCGAATGGTTTGTAGTGGAACCCTACCCTCTCTGATCCATTCAACACGCGCAATTCTTTTCCGTCGATACGTCCTGCAATTTGCACTTGAATTCCTTTTGTATCTGCTTGTTCAGTTAATTCTATAGCCTTTTTCATCGCTTTGCGAAAGAAACTCTATTTTTTAATTGTCCGGCTATAAATTCTGCAAGAATATTAGGGTTTCCATAAGGCTTTTCAATTCGTGTGATAGCAATGTTAAGTTTTCGATTTACAGAATGAAATTCTTTTTGTAAATTCATCTGTAATTCTTCGATTCCTCGGGGTCGACTTTCAATTAATATTTTTGGAAATCCCATATAGATTATGATTTGGATTAGGTCGATTCTTTTTGAATCTCTATACGTGCAATTCCCTCGACGCCAGAAGATGTTTTCGTATTTTTTTGTACATAATTCTTGATATAATTTCTTATTTTTTGATCTTCTTGCAGACCCTCAGAATAATTTTTTGGTTGTGCGAACCAAAGGGAATGATGACCTTGGGTTGTACCAAGTCTGAAACCAATTGGATTTATTTTTTGTCCCATGTTCCCCCATTACTATACATATCATAATACGACATAGTTGTATCCTTTTTTTTCCATTTAGCTTTTTGTGACCATGTAATAGAGTCGGTATCTATATATTCATCTAAGGATATATCTTTCATTACAATAGTTACATGGCAGGTCGGTTTTTGTATCGCAAAACTACGCCCGCGAGCTCGATGTTTTAATCTCTTTATGATCGTACCTTTATTTACTTCGGCTTTACTAATAACTAAATTGGCTTCACTCGAACCCATATTGGAACTAGCATTTGCTGCTGCCGAATAAACTAATTTAAAAATGGGATAACATGCTCGATAAGGCATGAGTTCTAATATGATAAGTGTTTCTTCGTAGGAACGCCCCCGAATTTGATCAATTACTCTTCGCGCTTTGTGAGCAGACATAGATATATGTTGACCTAAAGCGTATACTTCTGTTGTTCTCTTATTTAACATAAAGTTCGTCTCCTACTAATCAATGATAGATATCTATATATATTATTATACATAAACAAACGTTTTTTAACGACGAGATCTATTATCGCTTTTTGCATGTCCTCGGAAATTTAAAGTAGG